>NC_068550.1:13261701-13266701 GCF_026212275.2 Microplitis demolitor | reverse complement strand
AATGCTCAGGGGGTTATCCCCGGTAGTCCGACTCTACCGAGGGCCTCACCTGAGCGCCAAATCATTACTGCTGCGATGCTTCATCAACAAGATGATCAGCATGCGCAGCAGGCCAAGTTTCGTTGCCTTAGGAGACGGAGGGATCCGAGAATAACAGCCTTTTGCATCCGCGATGCCAAAAACTCAACTTGCGGAGAACAAGTTGGGATTTTAGCCAATGCAGACACAAAAGTCTGTTTCATCCCTCCTAGGACGCCAACAATAAGTACGACAAGCTTGACACGGTAGCCTGGGTAGAGTTTGCCAATTTCAAACAGGAGATCCTGATATATTTCGTGTTTGTGCTCTTCTTTAACCGTGATGTTATACTCAGCAGGTGCTGAGAACTCGATAACATAAATGTCACGAGCGGTTTTATCAAAGAGCACAATATCAGGTTTATTGTGATCGATTTTCCGCGTTGTTGCGAATGGCACGTTCCAATAAATACGGCAACGGTCATTCTCAACAACTTGCGGAATATCTCCTGGCAGATAAGGCAGCACTGGTGTTTTATCGATACCGTGAGTATGTCTTAGGTGGTAGTAAAGTACTCGCAGAGCAGCATTGTGACGCTGGACATATGCATTTCTTGCCAGCACAGGACATGCTGACAACAGATGCATAAGCGTCTCAGGATGTTGCTTACACACCCTACACAAAGTGTCGGGTAGCTGCATCTGGAGCACTTTAGCACGGTATTCAAGAGTATTGATAACACCATCTTGGCAGGCAAAAATATATCCTTCGGTCTCAGACATCAGGCCAGCTGACCTGAGGAAGGAAAACGTCAGCTGCTCGGACAAGCCATGTTCACGCACGTGTTTAAAGAACACGCTGTGCATGGACTTGTCCATATGTGTGCTGAGCAGTTTTTGTTGCTCAGCATTGCTGATGACCCTCTTAAATTCCTCCTTAGGGAGTTCGATAAGAGGGTTTACTCTTCCAAGACCGAGGGATTTTGCCGCGTAGATTGCTGCCTTATATAAAAACGTTCCCTTATGCCTATTCTCATGACTATGAACAATTTGCATAAGGAAGTCGTTTTCATCTGCAGTGAAATTGACAACCTCGTATGTTATACCCAAAACCAAACGATCGTGTAGACACTCCAAGCTCTGTAAACCTCTCCCTCCGATGTGCCGGGAAAGGTATAATCTGGTGATGGAGGATTTAGGGTGCATGCTCCGATTCATATTCATGACTTTGCGTGTCTTGATATCGAGATCTCTGAGTTCTTTTCGGGCCCATTTCAGAACACCGAAAGAGTAGAGGAGTACCGGGACAGCAAGCATGTTTGTTGCAGAGACTTTGTTTTTCTCGGAAAGTTCTGATGACCAGATTTTCCGGAGTCTCCGCACATACTCGCTGCAGAGAGTCGTTTTGATTTTCGAGGCGTCCTGCATAGGACTCCCGTCAATCCCTAGATATTTGTACGACTCTCCGGCGTCAAGATGGTCAATGACGCTCCCATCTACTAACTCGATATCCTCACGCACATCAGAACACTTACCCTTCACCAGATTAACGACCGCGCACTTGTCCAACCCAAAAGCCATGCCAACATCCCAGGTATACTCCCCTACAATATTCAAGGCTGTCTGAAGGTGCTCCTCATCAGAAGCATACACCTTCAGATCATCCATGTAGAGTAAGTGGGTGATCGAATACTTTCGATCATTTGATGGACCCACTGAGTATCCACGGGTGCGGCGTAGCGCAACAGATATTGGCAGCAGTGAGATACAAAACAGCAGAGGGCTCAGAGAATCTCCCTGAAAGACTCCTCGTTTGTACTGTACAGCTTCGGTTACACGTTTGTCGTTGCCACATGAAATGTGGAACCGTGTTCGCCAAAGCTGCATCGTACGCCGAATGCATCCCACTGTATCGCGATTGACCCCAAGGCATTTGAGCAAAAAGAGAATAAGCTCATGAGATGTTGAGTCAAATGCCTTGCGGTAGTCAATCCAGGCCATTGACAGGTTGCGCTGATAGCAGATCGCGTCTTGAATGACACAACGATCCACTAACAGATTCTCTTTGCAACCTGACAGGCCTCTTTTACTGCCACGTTGTTCGTATATCTGCTGCCATACAGGGTCTATCTCCTGCAGAATGCGATTATTCAAGATTTTGGTGAAAATCTTATAAACCGCATTCAAACAGGTGATAGGCCTGTAGTTTTTCGGGTCAGACAAGTCTCCTTTCTTTGGGATGAGCACGGTTCGCCCTTCTACAAGCCAGCATGGAATTGGTTCATTACCTCTGATGAACGCTGTAAAAATCCGGGCCAGATGACTATGGGTAGAAGTTAATTTCTTCCACCAAAATAGGTTAATGCCATCTGGACCCGGAGCAGCCCAGTTCTTACCATTGTTCAGAGCTGAACGAACTTCTTCCACGCTGACTTCGGGGCTCTCTTCATCAGCATTGTCGTTGCGATGTTGTCGACAAAATGCTTCGAAGTCGTTGAGAGCTGGAGTGTCACGATTCACGTTCGGTTGATCACCATACAACTCGGACCAGAAAGCTTCTACTTGCTCGATGGATGGGGAATCGCCAGAAACAGATGTCTTAGGTGTCAGAAAGCGTGAAGGACTTAACCGAAACAGAGAGTTATCGGTAAGCCGCTTCAGCTTTTTCTCTAGTGACTTTTTAGCAGTCACTAGAGCCCGCAACCTGTTAAGGGAACCTTCTTTGATATTAAGAAGATTCTCCTTATTCAGTGTGTGATGCTGATAGCGTAGTCCAGCCGCAATGCGGCGGACTTTGGATGTAAATGCTTTACGTGCATTTACATACTCAATCACACACTGAATGCGGGAGACATGTTTCCGGAGATCATCAATCTTTAGTGACAGCTGCCCAATGCGCCCTCTCATCTTTGCCTCAGGAGAAGAAATATTTCTCCTCGCTGGAGGTAAGAGTGAGGAAGCAGCATCATAGACAGCTTGATTGATGGTGAGCAAAATAGAGTCTTCCTGAATCCGGGCAGATAGTTCTTGGTTTACCGTGTCAAGTAGCTGTTTTGGGTAGTGTATCTTCTTTGAGATACATACTTGTCGCCTTTCAAAATCATTGTCAGCGTCTTCAGAAGAACGGCGTCTCTCTTGATGTAACTGTGCTGGAAAAGACAGACGATGAGATAATCGTCTGTTCATTAACAGTGATCTCCGTGTTCGCCGGAGATGAGAGGCATAGTCTCGGAGATGTTGTTGTGACAGATGGCTGTAGTTAGGATGCATATTGCTCCAGAGAGCATGCATCCTCGCCATGTAGCCTCTCCGCTCCGGTTCACTGTTATTATAGCACATCAAGAGATCGGCTCGTAATTCCTCCGTCCACCTAAATGCAGTCCGTTGTTCGCCAAGGTCGTCATCGTTCGGAATCTCGGTACTCCGCCCAGCTAGTGGGTTGCCCTCATCCGAGAAGGGCAGGTTGTGGGAAGCACTTCCTGGTTCAGTATTGTCTTGAACTCAGTATTACTTTACGTTGGGGAGTTAACCCAACGTAAAGTTTGTTGTGCGATTGGTAGGCCAGCAGATGGGAGGCCAGCCTATATTGCCCACGATGCGCCACGGGGTAAATAAGACCCCCGCTGGCCGCACAACATGCACCGCGGGCGTGCACATTATTATTATTATTATTATTATTATTATTATTATTATTATTATTATTATTATTATTATTATTATTATTGTTATTGTTATTGTTATTGTTATTGTTATTGTTATTGTTATTGTTATTGTTATTGTTATTGTTATTGTTATTGTTATTGTTATTGTTATTGTTATTGTTATTGTTATTGTTATTGTTATTGTTATTGTTATTGTTATTGTTATTGTTATTGTTATTGTTATTGTTATTGTTATTGTTATTGTTATTGTTATTGTTATTGTTATTGTTATTGTTATTGTTATTGTTATTGTTATTGTTATTGTTATTGTTATTGTTATTGTTATTGTTATTGTTATTGTTATTGTTATTGTTATTGTTATTGTTATTGTTATTGTTATTGTTATTGTTATTGTTATTGTTATTGTTATTGTTATTGTTATTGTTATTGTTATTGTTATTGTTATTGTTATTGTTATTATTATTATTATTATTATTATTATTATTATTATTATTATTATTATTATTATTATTATTATTATTATTATTATTATTATTATTATTATTATTATTATTATTATTATTATTATTATTATTATTATTATTATTATTATTATTATTATTATTATTATTATTATTATTATTATTATTATTATTATTATTATTATTATTATTATTATTATTATTATTATTATTATTATTATTATTATTATTATTATTATTATTATTATTATTATTATTATTATTATTATTATTATTATTATTATTATTATTATTATTATTATATTATTATTATTATTATTATTATTATTATTATTATTATTATTATTATTATTATTATTATTATTATTATTATTATTATTATTATTATTATTATTATTATTATTATTATTATTATTATTATTATTATTATTATTATTATTATTATTATTATTATTATTATTATTATTATTATTATTATTATTATTATTATTATTATTATTATTATTATTATTATTATTATTATTATTATATTATTATTATTATTATTATTATTATTATTATTATTATTATTATTATTATTATTATTATTATTATTATTATTATTATTATTATTATTATTATTATTATTATTATTATATTATTATTATTATTATTATTATTATTATTATTATTATTATTATTATTATTATTATTATTATTATTATTATTATTATTATTATTATTATTATTATTATTATTATTATTATTATTATTATTATTATTATTATTATTATTATTATTATTATTATTATTATTATTATTATTATTATTATTATTATTATTATTATTATTATTATTATTATTATTATTATTATTATTAT